>NW_023603184.1:120889062-120928652 GCF_014898055.3 Talpa occidentalis
TTTTCCCTAATCCCCACCTTCCTCATTCCCACCTCCAGGCTGCTCTCCAGCCTGGGTTGTTCTCTTAGCCAATACTCAGGGTCAAATGCAAGGCCTTTTCCTACTTGAGCTTGTCCATGATAACGCTCTTCAATTTGTTCAGTGACTACACTGACCTTTTTGTACACCGCCTGATTTCAAATACTTGGCTACACCAAAATATTGATTCTTGTTCTGATGTTTTGTTTGTAAACCATGCTCACTATTTTCACCTGACCCTTCTTCCTCTTATGAGATTTGGGATTTCTGACAAGTAGCACTTTATTCTTTTCTAAGTTCACTTTATTTTGTAAATATAAAATAAATTTAATATATACAAATATTACAAATTATATTTGTAAATGTAAAATAAAGATACAGATATACATATATTTTAAGATTTATTTATTTATGCATACAGGCCAGAGATGCGGGGGGGTGAGGGTGAGGGGCAGTGAGAGGATTCACTAGAGACAGTGGGGAAACAGAACAGGAAGATTGACCAAAGTACACTGCTGAGGGAGCAGCGGGTGAGTCAGGAGAAGTCTGCTGCGCCATGTGGGTTTCTCCCTGGCTGCCATGGATTGAACTCATGCTACAGAGGCCGTGGATTGCTTTCATAGTGCGGTGCTTAACCCCTTGTGCCATCAGGGAGGCCCAATAAGATATAAATAAATATAATTTCTGGTTCACTGATTGCTTCATGGGCTTGTCAGATCTTCCCATATAAACCATGTCATTTCTGGGAGAAGGTATTTTCCTTTCATATTCTGTTTTGCTCCATAAAGCTCCTGAAAGTGTGGTATGCGAATGAATAATAAACTATCTCATTGATGATTTAGGTAATTAAAACATTTTTTCTAAGTGTTTAAGGAAACATTTGTCAAATATTATAAAGTAGCAATAAATATAAAGGGAAAATTCACACCATCCCACTAACAGAATTTATATTTATTCTAAATCAATGGAGCCTAAACAATAGTGTGTTCTTTTACTTTGCAGAATCAGAGTGTTAACACTAGGAAGGGAATTCAAAATTACTTAATCCAACACATCCATTCAGCAACCAGACCCCTCCTGCAACACCGCCGTGGAGCTTTGCAGCAAAACATAGGGTGACGCAGAGTCCCACTTTTGGAAGGCTGCTCAGTTAGAAAGTGCTTCCTTATGCTGACAGAAAATTTATCTCCTTGCACTTCCTCCCACTTGTCCTGGTCCTGCCCTTTTGGATCAGACAGAACAATTCTAATTTTCCACATGAAAGCACTTCTAATATTTGGAGTCAGTTAGGACAGCCTCTCCTGTTCCTCCGGGCCCCACCTTCTCAAGACTAAGTCTCCAAACTCTCCTATGGTGGCCCCGCTGTGTGGGTTTTTCATCAAATAATTGAGTTTGCCCACATGCATTCCTCAAGGTGCAGACCTAAATATCTTAATTAGGGGTTGCAAATTCAGATACCTCCAGGGGCCAGACCTTAACAAAGGTAAACGTGTGGCCATGGTCCAGGGCAAAGGCATAAGTTGTGGTAGGAGCTGGACTTCAGCTCTGATTTAAGGTTTGCACATTCAAAACTTTAAACCCAAGTGCTGGTCAAATAATATTGGGGCATATATACCATAGTTGTCCTCCTGGGCTATCAGGTAGCTAATCAAGATAAATCTGTCACCTCCCTGAGGTGACAGAAGCTGCTAAAGAAGCAGCTGACATTACATTAAATTAGCAGTTACATGTGTTTGTATGTATATAACATGTAATATATATATGTATCTATGATTAAATAACAGCTAGATATTATAATTATACTTGATGCATTATGTGGTATTTTATGTGTATATTACATAAATGTTGAATTTAACCTGAATGTTGTGATCCTGTAAAACAATGAAGGCTAAGAAATTTCCCTCTTTTTCTTCTGGAAACAGTTTATTGAAAAGAACAACTTTTCCTGTATAATTTCAATAGGACTCACAGATGTTCCCTTGTTTACAAGACCAAACAAGACTTTTAATATTCCCTTTTCTTGCCTCATAAATGGTAAGCTGAACTGCCCTTCCCCATTCAACCTTGGTTAAGCCTCTCTCCTCCTCCAGGTCCCTGAACTTTGGCCCACCTCAGCCTGAGTCAGCAGACAGTCCCTCCTGAGAACAGACTGGCCTCAGGGTAAAACCATTCTCTGATCTACTATCCAATCCTGTCACCCTTTCATCCCAGTTCCCCACACCTTCACTTCTCTCAAATTAAAATTTTTTTTGCCTGACTTTAGAGGCCCTTGCAACTCTTAGAGTCAAAGCATCTTCCCTAATGCACTAGTCTCCCTCCTTTCTAGAACAGCAGTAGCTTCCTCTCCTTACAATAACCCTTTCAAGTAAAGTGTCTCCTTACTAAGTCCAGATTTGTGTATTTGACATAGTATTAGCTATTAATAATATGATAATGTTATCATATTCGTTCATCTGTTTTTACATCCATTTTAGCAATAACCATGGTATACTATTAAATCACAGTGATTGTAATTCTAAACCTTTTCCCATTATGTTGCTATTAAACCTCCATTCCCTCTTTGAGCATGTCCTCTTATCAAATGAATTTTTTTTCTTTGGTGGATTGTCACACTACTTACAAGCTGGTCAAGACACCTTAGGATCCTGAACCTAGAAAATTGCTGTGGTAACTGGTTTCCCAGCATTTACTCAGTTGGTCAAAGAGCCTTCTATAGCTACATTCACATCATCAATAAAACATGTTTATGAAACAGGGACAAAACTGTGTCCTCAGGAACATTTAGAGGATATAATACTTTTTATTAATAGTTAATGTAGATTTAACTGAATAGGGAAATACAGAGGTAACACATTCAACATGAAAAATCACTGGTACTTTCTTAAACATCGGCACTTAATAAATATTTGTTGAATGAATGACTCAAAAAGGAACCACATTTGAATGTAAACATTGTTTGATTTGATTGAATGTTTTATTGAGTTTTACTCTTATAAATTAAATACAGTACAAAGTCTTAGAGGAAAAATTGCTCAGTTAATTCTGGTCCACTTACAGGTTTCTGAATATGTAATGGTGGAATCAGTTTTTTTTAAACTTTTATTCATTCATCCAACAGATATATATTAATATTTATTGCATGCCTATTGGTACTAGACACCATTCAAAGCACGAAGGATAAAGCAGTAAACCAAACTGAGTTCCTCTATTTGCTGAGCTCATATTCCAGGAGGAAACACATAATAAACAAGTAAACTAATACATATATTAATATAAAAATAATGTCAGCTTTAAATAAGGAAGGGTCTTGTAGAAAAATAAAACAGAGAGAGGGAGAGACAATGCTAAAGATGTAGATGATATGTTAGATGGGGTGATCAGGAAAAACTCTCTGAGGTGACATTTGAGTAGCTACTTGAATAAAGAAAGCTGCAAACCACACATACCTGAGTATGGCGATTCCCAGGCCAAAAGAAAGGTCAAAGCAGGGCCTCTCTGGTGGCTCAAGGGGTTAAGTCACAGCACTATGAAGCTATCTGCAGCCATTGCAGTACTGCACGAGTTCTATCCCCTACTGCCCAGGGAGCTAAAGCAGACCTCTCCTGTCTCCCCTGCTGCTCCCGTCAGCAGTGTATTTCAGTCAATCCACCTGTTCTTTCCCCACTGTTTCTGGTGAATCCTCTCACCCCATCCCACCCCCGCACCTCTGGCCTGTACCTCAGCTCTTTTATGCATAAATAAATTACCTTTAAAAAAAAAAAAAAAAAGAAAGGTCAAGCAGAGACCTGAGAAGGAAACGTGGTTGACTGGTTTGAGAGACAAAAAAGACCATTGTGGCCACAGCAGAGTAAGAAAGAAGAGAAAATGTGAGACAGGTCAGGCCAGGCCATGCAGAGTCCTAAAGTCATCCTAAGGACTTCAAGTTTTGCCAGAGTATGACTGGAAGCCACAGATGAACCCAGAAGAAGACAATGCCTTTGTCTACTTTTTCTTTTGAAGGATCCCTTTGATGGTTGTGTAAAAAATGCACTAGAATGATCAAGAAAAAAACATGATTTTTTTTCTTCTTCATGCATTTCTTGTATTTCTTTCACAACTCAGTTAAGGACCTTTTTAGAGCTTTTAAATATTTTAGCACCAATGAAATGGATTAGTCAGGTGTCCAAAAGATGTATGCACTTTAGAATAGTTGCTTCAAAAGTTACTGTAAAGTTCACCCATCCATGAAATGTGAAAGGCTTAGGTTGAAAATTACTTCCAGCTGTTCATGAAGATATATGTAGCAGGAAACTAATGTAGCTCTGTACATGTCAGAACCCTGGAGGCAAACAGCTGGGGTTAGTCTTAACAATGCTTCTTTTAAGAAAGTGAATGCCAGTGGCCATTTTGAAAGAAAACTATGTGGAAACTAAAAGGCTATCAAGACAGGTAAAGAAGTGATGTAGTAAATATCTCTGCATGTTAAAAATTCTTCATGTACTGTTTGCTAATAGCAAAAATTACACTTGTAATATATTAGATCGGAACTCCAATGTGCACTGCCAATGATTGCTCAAAATCTACCACCACATTTCCACCTTTTCCTACATTGTTAACAGAACACTGATTTGCTTCAGAGAAGCAATATACCCAGTCTCAGATAGATCAAAATTGGTCTAAACTAATCATAATTTTCCTTCCTTATTTTTTCCACCTCTAGCACAGGAAGAAGTGACCATATGACCCACTTTTAGCCAGTGAGACTTAAGCAAAAATCAGCTTTGGAGCATGATCTGAGAAAGGTTTATCTTTCCTGATAAAAAGGTTTAGATATGGCTGTACTCCTTTCCCTTCTTCTTCACTTTGTATTTGGGCATGTCAGCCTCTACACAGATGTACTGCCACGTTGAGGGAAAGGTCAAGAGATTTACTCACGTGTTGGCCACCATCTTTAATCACCAAACCAACACCATCAGATTCCTACTTCCAGATTTCTTATTAAATAACAATTGAAATTTTCATGTGTTTAAACCTCTATACACTGGATTTTCTGTTACTTGTAGACAAATACATTTTTTTTAAAGATTCATTTATGTATACAAGAACTGGGATGTAGGCCTCCCTAGTGGTGCAAGGTTAAGCATCACACTATGAAGTAATCCACAGACTCTGCAGCGTGAGTTCAATCCCCCGCTGGCCAGAGAGCAACCCACATGGTACAGAAGACCTCTCCTGTCTCGCCCGCTGCTCCCCTCAGCCGTATATTTCAGTCAGTCTGCCTGTTCTGTTCCCCACTCTGTCTCTGGTGAATCCTTCACCCCCACAAGTCTGGCCTGTACCCCAGCTCTTGTATGCATAAATAAATAAATCTTAAAAAAAAAAAAAAAAAAAGAACTGGGATCTAGGCCAAAGGTGTAAAGGGTGAGAGGATTCACCAGAGACAGAATGGGGAACAGATCTACTGAAATACACTGCTGAGGGGAGCAGTGGGTGAGACAGGACACATCTGCTGCGCCATGTGAGTTGTCTCCTTGGCCATGGATCAAACTCATGTTGCAGTGGCTGGTGATAGCTTCAGAGCACTGTGTCTTTAACCCCTGCACCACCAGGGGGCCCACCAAATACATTTTTAATTGAAATGTTTGAATCCACTAATATTCTAGGGAAATAAAAACCCATTATTTCACTTACAATCTAAAGTGAACAAAATATATACCTGTCAGTGTTCAGTAACAGTTGGAAAACCTTGCTCATACTAAATATTACCAAAATACTACCAAAAAGCACCTTGTCTGATCTTCTAGGCTTCTTGTAGATTGTCTGATCTTCTAGGCTTCTCTGCCTTATTTTTTTTAATAAGAAAATGCATACTGGGAATGAAAGCTAACTATAGCGTTTACTGCCAGGCTGAATAGGAGTGACTTCCTGGTAGAAAGAGAAGAGCAAACCCAAGAATGAACTTTTGTCTGTTTGACTTAAATTGACAATTTCATGTGCTAGTAACAGCACCTAGTTACATACCAACCCCCCTACATTTGAAATTCTGAATGTGATTCTAGATTTGTGAAGAACCTCCAGGACAAGAAGATCCACTTTGATTAATTCAGAACTAAGATGAAGAAGGGCAGAAATCTTCCTGAAAACATGTTAGTCTACTCTATTGTCAGTTTTGCCAAGTGAATAAGAAGGATTCTAAAGGACAATTTATTTATTAGTATTTGATTTCTTTTACCTAGTTGATGTAGATGGTAAAGAAATGCACCCTGGGTTCAAAACTGCCTTTTTCCTCTTTCCTTCCTCCTTCTTCCTTTCTTCCTTCTTTTCTTCCTTTCTGGGCATCTGTAAAGCATTTTGCCTTCTAATTGTGGATCATATGGTGCTTTTATGGCTCATATTACTGCCTTTCAACTTCCAGCCCCTCTCCACCCCCACTCTTAAATGTGAAAACAAAACAAAAAAGGAGGTCGGTTGAAATTTGCCTCCTTCTTTCTGTAGCAGATGTTAAATTCAAAGTGCGGGAATATTAAAAGTGATATCTATTTTTCCCAGACAACTTCTCCCACATCCTAAGTACCAGTCCCAAGAAGAAACCTCACTAAACTTGTATCCAAAGTGCAGGCTGAGGGCTGGCTCCACCCCTTGGCCATTAGAGCCTTGGGCAAAACTGAATCTCTCTGGGTCTCAGTTCATTTGTGGGGGTGAGGGTTGGGAGAATTAAAGAATCTTTGAAATTGTTCCAGCTCCTAAGAGTCCATAGGTCACTTGAAAAAATGTGAATATTTAATAAAAACTATTGACTATTTTTATGGGAAAAAGTCACTTTATCCCTTTATTTCAGTTCTTTTTCTTCATAACCAGAGCTCATCTCATTAATTTAATTTTATGAAGAGACCATTGCTAATGTCACTTGGGATGAAAGTTCTTTGTTAAAGTAAATGTTTGAGAAGCTTCTCTTTTAGTTCAGATAGATGTTTTTAATCTGCTTAGAGAGCTTCACATGACATGTCAGTACTTCTCTGCTCTTCTCTTGATGTGATAGCTGTTTATTGTTGATGTCTGACCACAGAGCCTGTGTGTCATTAAATTCTCTTTCTCTCCCCTTTCACACCCCCCACTATATATGCATACATACATACACACA
Organism: Talpa occidentalis; assembly: GCF_014898055.3. Taxonomy (NCBI): domain Eukaryota; kingdom Metazoa; phylum Chordata; class Mammalia; order Eulipotyphla; family Talpidae; genus Talpa; species Talpa occidentalis. Next base: position 120,896,201 of record NW_023603184.1, read on the forward strand.
CACACAATTTGTTACAACATTTCTGGCTAATTCAGCTTTCCAACCGAGGGAGGTCAAGAATCTTTTTACTTCCCTCCTGCCTAGCAAAGCCTTATGATCACGAGTGTCCATCCTATCTTCTGTAGTCACACTCTGCTAAATACTGTTATGTCACAAAACCCTTAGACTATAGATGCTTATGGAGGAAACTTCTTGAGTTTGTCTCTCTAGATCCTAGCTAAATCCTTTCTAAAACTGTGGGTTTAAAAAAAAAAAAAAAAAAACATTGAAGGGCTAAAGAAACTTTTTTTGCTCTTTCTTATTAAAGACTAGAGCAGTAAACTTGAGCACTAACCACACAGTCATGGACGCCAGAGCAGAGGATGTGAAAAGGCAAGATCCAAGTGCACAAAATTCTTCTCCTTAATTCCAGAAAATGCCTGAGGCCAATTTACTTAAGACTTACTTAAATTTATGGGCCTCCTTGGTGGCAAAAGGGGTTGAGACGCAACCTATGAAGCTGTCCGCAACCACTGCAGTACGAGTTCTATCCCCAGCCAGGGAGGTGACCCACATGGCGCAGCAGACCTCTCCTGACTCACCCACTGCTCCCCTCAGCAGTGTATTTCAGTGAGTTTGCCTGTTCTGCTCCCCACTCTGTCTCTGGTGAATCCTCTCACCACCACCCCGCCACCTCTGGCCTGTACCCCAGTTCTTGTATGCATAAATAAATAAATCTTTTTTAAAAAAAGACTTACTTAAATTTAATAGCTAATTTTTACTACAGCATTTTTTTTTATTTATTTTTTTTTAAAGATTTATTTATTTATTTATACAAGCACTGGGTACAGTCAGAAGCACGGGAGTTTGAGAGAATTCACCAGAGCCAGAGCGGAGCAGGCAGGCAGAGGGCCGAGGTACACTGCGGCAGGAGAGGTCTGGCACCATGTGGACCCTTTGGCCGGGGAGCAGCCGGGGATCGAACCGGCGCTGCAGAGGCTACGGGCAGCTTCGAACCCAGCGCTCAACCGCTGCGCCACCGGGAGGCCTACTACAGCATCTTGACCCTCTGATTCGGCTCAGTTTTCATATTTCAACAAACAGGAAGTGATCTTGCTGTTCACTTCCTATTTGCTCAAGAGAAAAGAAGCCTAGGAACTCAGGCTTGGTTCATATTTCTTATCATCATCACCCAAGAACATTTAATATACTTTTTTCTTCTTCCCTCATATGGAAGTTGGAAGCTAAAGGCCCAACTCTGAGCCACCTGGTTTTCATTTCCTGGCTTTCTCCCTCAGCCTCTGCAGCACCCTCCCCACACACAAAGGCCCCAGACTGTTTGCAGGCTCAAGATACTTGTACATTTTTCACAGAAACAAATGAGGCATAAGAAGTCAATACTCTGCATACATATCAATGCAAGTAATAAATGGCTGCCTGCTGGCCCCATTCATTGCCTTGATTTGCACAATCTCACATTTGTTCAGACTTTCACAGCTTACAAAGCACTTTCACATTCATTAATCTTACATAGCCCTTACCCAAAAGCTGAAAGAAAGGAACCCTTCTGCTCACCTCACAATCTGTGTGAAAAGGCGAAGTGACTGTCCAAGGCCACACAAGTCAGTGGCAGACCCAGTATTCAACTCCACCTTTGACTCCAAGGCCAGAGTTTACTTTTCTCTGCCACAGCTATCCCCTCCACACAACTCTAACTAATCAGATTGAAGACATACATGACTAAGGGTCTCACTGGGTGGTGTTGGGTTACAGAAAAGGTTGTCTTGGAAGATACACTATGAAGTAATGCTAAGAACCCAACCTGGGGAGCCAGACAACCTAGCTACAAATATGGGCTCCGCCTCCTAATAGCTGTGTGATATTGCATAATGCCAGCGGGCTTCGTTCACAGGGGCTTCATGTGAATCACTCCCCTGTGTAAATGGTGTCTCTAGAGTTCTTTAGTGCAGCTGCCTGAGAATTAGTTGACTTTTCTGTAAATCAGTAGTTGCATTTGAAAAAACGGACATAATGATACCTATCTCCAAGGTGTAGTGGCAACTGAAAAAAGCATACAAAGAGTATATAAAGGCTGAACCAGGGACCTCCCCGGTGGTGCAGGGTTAAAGATGCAGTGCTATCAAATTATCCCCAGCCACTGCAACATGAGTTTGACCTCCGGGGCCAGCCAGGGAGCAAACCCACATGGCACAGCAGACCTCTCCTGTCTCACCCGCTGCTCCCTCAGCAGTGTATTTCAGTCAGTCTGCCTGTTCTGTTCCTCACTGTCTCTGGTGATCCTCTCACCCCTCAAACCTCTGGCCTGCATCCCAGTCCTTGTATGCATAAATAAATAAATCTTTTAAAAAAAAGACTGAGCCAATAATAGACACTCCAAAATACTCTTTGCCCTTTGAAGACTATTCCCCTCATTCCTACGTTTTTGGTATATCTCCATTCATACCCCTTTCTGCAGAAATGATTGCCTCTAATAAAATTCTTCCTGATAGTCTCCACATCTTTTACCACTCTGTGCCAGGACACCATCCATGATCCTCAACTTGCAGTTTGCTACATATCAAAGATTACATTGAGCCAGACACTCTGCTACACCTGAACACACAAACCCTTCCTCATTCCCCATATTTTAGGATCTCCTCCACCCCACTGATGAGTGAGCATCATGAGCTTCTGTAGGGGAACCTAGATAAAGGGATTCCCATTCCAGTTCTGAGCCATCAGGTCCAGGTTGTTATCTCTCTGAGTCTCATCAAACTTATCTGCTAGGATATGTTTCTTAATATCTATCATGTCCCTTAAAGAAATTGCTGTCTCTACAAACAGCATGAAACTGTGAAACTGCTATGCAAATAGAAAAAAAAGGTGAAGTCTAAGTAAGAGGCTCTGAGTTATTATTAAAAAAAGTGTTTCTTAGTTGTTAAGAACCAGTTTTAAAACCTACCTTTGAAAAGCATTCAAAAAGAACCTCACAGAGTTACTCAGTTATGCTGGGTGTCTACCATGTACACAGAAGATGTACTTGTTATTATTAAACTTCTTTTTGACTTTTTCTTTTATCAATCTGTTCGATGCTTGTTTGATTATTTGCTAGCCTAGAGTGTTATGAGAGGATTTTCTTTGCACCCTGGCGATTTGTAGAATCAAGCAGGAGAATATTTACAGGCCGATACTCCTTACTGCCATAGAGAGAAATCCTGGATGTCTGACAAGAGTCAGCTAAAGGTTTAGCAAACTTCCTTTTTTTTATTTTTAGCTGACTATAACCTGCAGATGACTATTGGAAACTTGAGGGTATTACGCAGATTTGGCTGAAATAATTTCAGAAACTCATGCTGATCCTAGAGCCTTCAAAGAGAAAACAGCCTAAATGCCTTGCTTCTAGGGTTCCAAGTCTATTAGGAAAAAGGCTAAAGATGGTTTTTTCTCAAAAGCATATGATTTCCCATTATCATTTCTGTAACTATTTTCTTTAGACCAAAATTACTTCAAAATAAAATATTTACAATACATTTTAAAAAGTACACTTTAGAAATTCATTAAAAACTTATTAAACCCAGTAAGAGATAAACAAAATATCATTAAATGCAATTCATGTTATTGTGAATAAAATAAAATTAGTAACATTGTAAAAACTAGGAAAGACTTCAATAATAAAATTTAAATCTATTATTTAGGAAAAGACCTAAATTAAAAAATTTCTGGCAGGGCCTCCCTGGTGGCGCAGTGGTTGAGCGCTGGGCTGCAAAGCTGCCCGCAGCCTCTGCAGCGCCAGTTCGATCCCCGGCTGCCTGCGAGGGTCCCACATGGCGCACAGACCTCTCCTGCCGCCCGCTGCTCCCCTCAGCAGTGTACCTCAGTCCTTCTGCCAGTTCTGCTCCCTGCTCTGGCTCTGGTGAATTCTCTCACCCTCCCATGCTTCTGACTGTACCCACTGCTTGTATAAATAAATAAATAAAGCTTTAAAAAAATTTTTTTTTCTGGCAATGTAATCAAGAAATACAAAAGAAAATTGAAAGCACTGAAAATTCATAAAGCCCTTATTATATATTGCCCTATTTTGATTTGACATCCACGTTTTCAAAGTTTGTTTCAGACAAAGTTTTTTGTGAACTTGTTTGGAATAACTTGTTTTGACAAAATTGTTTTAGTTGGATATTAGGACTTTCTTATTGATTTAAACATACATACTGTAAGATCTGAGGCATCCAGTAGGGGAGGAGGGAGGAGATCAAAACAGGGGAGAGGGCCTCCCCGGTGGCGCAGCGGTTGAGCGCTGGGTTGCGAAGCTGCCCGCGGCCTCTGCGGCGCCGGTTCGATCCCCGGCTGCTCCCCAGCCACCGGAGGAGGGTCCCACATGGCGCGCAGACCTCTCCTGCCGCCCGCTGCTCCCCTCAGCAGTGTACTTCGGTCCTTCTGCCTGCTCTGCTCCCGCTCTGGCTCTGGTGAATTCTCTCACCCTCCCGCGCTTCTGACTGTACCCAGTGCATGTATAAACAAAACAAACAAACCAGCAAACAAATAAATAAAGTATGCCTCTATTAAAAAAAAAAAAAAAAAAAAAAAAAAAAAAAAAAAACAGGGGAGAGAGGATCACAAGGGACTGAGATGAAAGCTCACACATGCTATATGGGGGTGGGAGAACCATTGGGACTACACCAGAGGGGAGAAACCAAATAATATCCACAAATTAACAAAGATGCAAGAAAAAAAATAAATTAAAAATAAACATACGTACTATGATATAAGAAAAAAAAATACAAATCTCACAAATAGCTCTCCTGCCAGCCTGTGACTATGCAGGTGTTTCTTTTCAAAAACCTTTTCCCTTTGTAAAGCAACAATGACAGATCTCCAGCCTACCTGTGCAGGTGTCTCTCTTTTTCTTTCTCCTTTTCCTAATAAACCTTCCCTTTTACAATGTAAAAAAAAACACTCACAGATGGAACAGAGGACAAGGGTCTAATCACCAACAAAATAAAACCTGGAAAGACCATTTAACAACCTACTATAGCAAAGAGGCGCACAAGGGAGTTAGAGCTGACCTGCTGGAGGACCTCTGGACTAAGAGGGAGGAGGCCATCAGCAATCATAGTATGCCCCGACAAATTCTTCTGTACTTCTGGTTTCAAACTGATCATGTGAGTGAGCTCAGGGCCAAATTTCAACCTAACAGACTCACCCCACTTACTTGTCTCACCTGTGCATATCCATTGGCAACCACACAGAATCTACCTTTCTTTCCCCCACTCTATTTTGCATTATTTTAAATAAATAACAATGACAAACCTTGAAAGCTGACCAAAACTATGAAGCACCCAGGAGTGGAGCAGGAGGGGGGTAAGTGGATAGAGGAGGGGTGGAAAGAGGAGGTGTAGGGTAAGTAAAGTATCAGGCTTTTCTGCCCTCCCGCCATCAGGATAGATGATGGATCCTTGCGGTCCTGACTGCATGCCTGATGGCGGGCACCTGGAGTAGGGTGTGGGCATAGGTAGATGGGATTCACCTGGGCTGAGACTGGGCTTTTAAGGGCGGCGTCACAGGGACGCCAGGAGAAACATAAAGAACCACGAGAGAAGCAGAGAGAACACAAGAGAAGGCTGGAGAGCCCAGAAAGAATGAAGACTTGCCTGCCAGCCCCCCAGCCCCCTGTCTGCCGTGTACCTGGTAAATCCCAATAAAAGCCTGAAAAGCCACTGAGGGCTCCAGGATTCTCTCCTCCTTTACCCTGTCTGCTCGGATCACAGAGAACCGGCCCTGTGGGAGGGGAGAGAACTCGGGAATACAATATGGACTATGGGTGTTTTGGTGCTTCTCCCCTCAGTGACAACACCTGAGGGGAGAAATATTGTTCAAAAATTAACAATATAAAAAAAAATTAAAAAATTTTTTTCTAAGTCTGCCAAACAGACCCACCCTACTTGATGTCTCACCTGTGTATATCCACCAGTAATCACATAGAATACACCTTTCTTTCCCCCACTGTTTTACATCATTTTAAACAACATTAACATACATACTATGAGATTAACAGAGTCCCTGAATTTACACCTGGGATGGAATATGCCTAGGTCACATTTCTCAATGCAGATTTCTCACCCATGTGTAATTTGGGGAAAATGTGATATACAACTCAGAAACACCCCTGAGATGTTACGTGTTATCAGGCCAGATGTTCATTTAATTCCACACATGTTTGCTGAACACCTACTTCAGCAAGGTGCCATTTGCAAGGCCCTGCACTGGAGACTAGACATGGAAAACTGTGTGAAGTGCCATTGTGAACTGGGCAGGCTCACTATCAATTTGGCAAAATGGTTAAAGGAGAGCCTTTAGTGGATTTTTCAGGCTTTAACACTCTCTCAGGGAAACAGGTACACAGGCACACCAGGCAGAGAGGCTGGCATGCAAGGAGGCAGACAGAGGCCGGGCAGGCGATACTGGAAGGCAGACAAGCAATGGAGCCTCCCAGCACCCGAAGAATCTTTACTCTTTGTCTGGGCTTTCTCTGGCTTTGTCTCGTGGCCTCACCTCTTCTACAGTTATGCCGATCAATCTCTTGTAGCTGCCTCCCTGTAGCCAATTCCGTCTGAGTGACACCTACGCTCAGGTGTGCACACTTATGCATGCCCATACCCATACTGTGGGTGTCCATAATCAGGCACGTGTGCCCATGCCTACTGCATCAACACAATAAAGTCTGCAGGTGATAGCCATAGAGACTAGTGGCATAAAAAGCCTGATTAATTCCTTTGCCCTACAGGGTGTAAGCCTTGAGACTAGCCTCAAGGATTCATGCCTTGTTATGCAGGGAGGGGTAATTTAGATTCTGGCTATTTGGTTATTATCTAAATTATGTTTGTTCCCCTTTTTTCTTCCGAAAGTGTGTGAAGAGAGGGTATCTTGAAAATAATTTGCAAATCTTGATCCTCTTCCTAATACCAACTGCAAAAATATCATGATCCAGCATCATTTCACAAGTCACTGATGAAAAATCAGCACCAATCTTTTTAAAGAAACTGTGAAACAATAGCAAATAAAGATTTTGGCCTCAGCCTCTGGTCCCTGGCACAGAGATCCTAAATTCCTGGAATCTCCAGGGTGATAGGAGCATAGTTTGTTCTAAAGAGCAGTATTTGGTGGGCTCCTAGGTGGAGGCTAGTCATCTGAAAGATCAAGTCATGCTTAGAAACTTGCACATTTCAGCCTCTATCCTCCAAGGAGAGAGAGACTAGAAATGGAGTTAATGATCAACCATGTCCATGAGATGATGCCTCCATAAAAATCCCAAAGGTACGGGGTTTAGGGAGGTGCTGGGTGAAAACACCCCAAAACCCCACACCCCACCCTGCATATCTCTTTCATCTCTTTCATCTGAATGCTTTATCCTTTATCACATCCTTCTGTAATAAACCAGAAAATGTATTTCCCTGAGTTCTACAGGACAGTCTAGCAAATTATTGAACCCAAGGAGGCAGTTACAGGAACACTGATTGATGAGCAGTCAGTTAGAAGTACAAGGGGACGGGTGGGGAGCCAGTGTTGTGGGACTGAGCCCTTAACCTGTGGAATCTGACACTGACTCCAGATGGACAGTGTCAGAATTGAGTTGAATTATTGGACACCCAGCTGGTGCTGCAGAGAATTGCTTGGTGGGGGGAAAACCCTCACATATGGTGACCAGAAGAGTCAAAAGTGAGGAATAGTGAAGGACAGACACAGAAGGGTGAGTTTTTCCCATCATAATAAAATGAAGGAGATGATGATTTCTATTTAAATAAATAATAAACTGTCCTTATAAAATAAAAAGCTATAAATCATTTGTGGTGCCTTCAAAGGACATTAAGTTAATATAAGCCAGTCTTCATCCTAAAGTCCTTATTCCACAGTGAGATCTGTCAGATATCAAGATCTGGTTTCTGCTAAAATTGTGAGGTCTGGCGCCATCCGTTTGCAAGGCACCCACTAAAGTGCTAACTTTCATTTCTGTGGACTCTGCTGCCCCCTATCAGAAATTTAAGACTGTTAGAGGAAAAAGAATTTTTTGGACACAGTTTTTCACTGAACACAATGAAAAAGGATAACTTGTATCTTGTGAATTAAGCCCAAAAGATTATTTTAATAATCTTTATTATTATTATTAAGTTAAGATTATTAACTTTAAAATGTGCCTGCTTCATCCCAATATTGGAAATGAAGTAAAACTGCCCCTACTTGTGGATAACATAGAAAACCTTGAGGACTCCACTAAAAACTATTACAAATAATAAGCAAATACAGTACAGTTTCAGGCTATAAAGTCAATATTCAAAAAAGTGTTGATTTCTATGTACAAACAGTGAACTATCATACGCATGTAACGAAGCCTCCATAAAAATTCCAAAGGTACAGAGTCCAAGGAGAGTCTTGAGCACAGGGAGGTGCTGGGAGTGGCACCTGGAGATGTGGAAGCTCTCTTCTCTCCCTACACACCACGTGCACAGAGAAGTAAGCAATGTTATTCACAGCCACATCAAAAAGAATAAAACACCTAAGAATAAAACGAACCAAAGGGATGAAAGACTTGTGCACTGAGAGATGAAAGACATTATTGAAAAAAATTGAATATGACACACAAAAAAAAGGTAAGATATTCCCTGATCATGGACTGGAAGTGAGACAGGGCAAGCTAGGGTTATTAGGCACTTTTAGGGACAGTGCAGGAGGGGACCTCTGAAGAATTTAGGGAGGCTTCAGAGATAAGGACGAGCAAGGAAATGAAACCAATTCCACTGGGAAAAACAAACATCCTAGCACCACAGATATTCTTGTTAAGGATGGTCCTGGTTTTCTTCAGATGATAAAATAAAGTGTAAAGATGCTCACCGGGAGGGCTAGACCATAAAGATAAAGATGTAACAAATGGGAAAAGACAGACCTGTTAAATAAGAAATGTAAAAATCTCCCACTCAGTAGCAAATTAAGTGAGACAGCCGAAAACTAACCAATCACAAAGAGACTGGTGAAGTTTTAGAATAATGAGGGAAAAAAGGTATATATTCCCTGAGACACAATTCCACTTTGGCTTCCTTGCCCCTCCCAGGCCTGGTTCCCTGGCCTGGGAGTCCCACTTTATTTCTGCTCTTTTTCTCCTCAATAAACTTTTTCTTCTAAACAAACCTGCGCTTGCTCGCTTGCTTGCCTGAGCGTCTGCGAAGTTCCTGCTGCCGCTTCGTGAGACACCAACCCGTGGCGGGTCTAGCGGCTGGGGCTCAGCGCTGCCCTGCAGCCTGGAATCCGTTCCTGGCTGGGAGACTAGACCTGACAATTTCGGTATCAGAAGCATTAACAGGGCTTCCCCGGTGGCGCAGCGGTTGAGCGCTGGGTTGCGAAGCTGCCCGCAGCCTCTGCGGTGCTGGTTCGATCCCCAGCTGCTCCCGGCCACTGGAGGAGGGTCCCACATGGCGCGCAGACCTCTCCTGCCGCCCGCTGCTCCCCTCAGCAGTGTACTTCGGTCCTTCTGCCTGCTCTGCTCCCCGCTCTGGCTCTGGCGAATTCTCTCACCCTCCCGCGCTTCTGACTGTACCCAGTGCATGTATAAACAAACAAACAAACAAATAAATAAATAAATAAAAAACATGCCTCTATAAAAAAAAAAAAAAGAAGCATTAACATTGTTAAAATGGCCATTTTACCTAAAAGCAATCTACATATTCAATGCAATCCTTATCAAAATCCAAAAGCCATTTTTCACAAACATAAATTTTAAAATCCTAATATTTGTATGGAACCACAAAAGGTCCCAAATAGCCAAACTAATCCTGATTTTAAAAAATGAACAAAAATGAAGGTATCAAGCTTCAAACTATACTATAATGTTATATTAATCAAAACAGCTTAGCACAGAAACATAAATGGACACACAGATCAATGGAACAGCACCCACATTTACAAGGACAACTAATTTACAACAAAGGATTCAAGAGCATACAATGAAGAAAATCTCTTCAATAAATGGTATTGGGAAAACTGGACAGTAACATGCAAAAAAAATGACCTGGACCACTAACTTACAGGATACATAAAATTTAACTCCAGGGACCTCCCTGGTGGTGCAAGGGGTTAATCACAGCACTATGAAGCTATCCACAGCCACTGCAGCATGAGTTTGATCCCCAGCCACGGAGCTAACCCACATGGCACAGCAGACAGAGCTCTCCTGTCTCACCCACTGCTCTCCTTAGCAGAGTATTTCAGTAGATCTACCTGTTCTGCTCCCCTCTCTGTCTCTGGTAAATCCTCTCCTCACACCTCTGGCCTGCACCCCAGCTCTTATCTGTATAAATAAATAATTTTTTAAAAAAATTAACTCCAAATGGATTAAAGACTTGACTGTAAGACCTGAAACCACAAACTACCTAGAAGAAAACACAGTGCTGTGTTCATTGGTATTGGCCTTAACAATGTCTTTGCAGATTCCACTCAAACAGCAAGGGAAACAAAAGCAAAAATAAACATATGGGACAACATCAAAAAGCTTCTGCACATCTAAAGAAACCAGCATAAATTGAAAAGGCAAGCTATTGAATGGAAGAAGGTACTTCAAATCAGACAATCAGCAAGGGGTCAATATACAAAATAAAGAATTCACACAATAGCAACGAAAAACAAGGCAACCCAAGAATGTGCAGAAAAGGAAACCCTGTCAATGTTAATTGGTGAAGCCTCTATGGAAAACATTATGAAGAGTCCTCAAAAAAAAACCCCTAAGGATAGAAATACTAGAATATATAGCTATGCCACTTCCGAATATTTATCTGAAGAATATTAAACACTAATTCAAAAAGATAAGTGCCCCACCCCTATGTTCGCTGTAGGGAAATAACCTAAGTGTCCACTGATGTATGAATGGAATGAGAAATGGTATATGTACGCAATGGAATGCTACTCAGCTAGAAGAAAAAAAAAAAGAAATATTTCTGCTTGCTGCAACAATGGATGAATCATGAGAGTATTATGCTAAGTGCAGTAAGTCAGATGGAGAAAAACAAATACCATATGATTTCACTCGTACAAGGATTATAAACAAAGCAAAGGAACAATCAACACAAAATCAAACCAAAAACTTAGAACAGATTGATGGTTACCAGAGGGCTGGGGAGGAGGGGAGGAGTGGATGAAACGGATAAAGAGGGTGAATAGTATAATGATGAGTGGAAATTAGACTTTCGGTGGTAATCTCAATGTAGTGTATGCAGACGTCAAATTACAATGTTGTACACCTGAAACTTGTTATGTTATAAGCCAATGTTACCTCAACGCAAATTTATTTCTTAAAAATGTACCTGCTTGCTTTGCTACCTAGAAATTCTTACACAATAGAAATACAAATCTCAGTAGTGGTAGCCTGTCTGAAATAATATGGCTGCTGTCACTCACGGAGTCCCTCAGCACATGGGCACTGAGCAGCAGACAAGTACTGGGCCCCAGTCCATGGGTTTATGCCTTTCATAGACCACTGGGGAAAACACAAACACAAAAGTGAGTGAACAGTTTTAACAAGGAGTGATAAGGTGTATGCCAGTAGCAGGTGCTGGGGGAGCACACTGATGCAGAGTGGATCCTCAATGAAGCAAAATGAGCCCATTCTTTAAAAAAAAAAAAAAAAAAGAAGAAGCATGGGCTTCCCTGGGGGTGCAGGGGGTTAAGCAGCACAGCACTATGAAGCTATCCGCAGCCTCTGCAGCATGAGTTCGATCCCCAGCCAACCACGGAGCTACCCACATGGCACAGCAGTGTCTTGCCCACTGCCCCCCTCAGCAGTGTGTTTCAGTCAGCCTGCCTGTTCTGATCCCCACTCTGTCTCTGGTGAATCCTGTCACACCCCCCTCCCCCAGCACTTCTGGCCTGTACCCCAGCTCTTGTATGCATAAATAAATAAATCTTTTTTTTTTTTTTTAAGGGCAGGAGCCACTAAGGAAGGCAGCAAAAGATTTTTCCAAATAACAGCCACTGCATGCCAGGGCAGGGAAGCCTGGAAGAGTGTAGCAAGTTCAAGTCATAACAAGAAAGAACTCGAGCGGCGACCTTATACCCAGCAGCCCAACTGCCACTTTGCCTGAGGACTGCTGGTCCGGGGCCACTTCTCTTGCCTCAGAGTATGGTGGGGTCAGAGGTCAAGACAGGTGAGCAGAAAGGAATTCCTGAAGTGGCCAATGAATGGAAAATCCCACAAAGGGCAAGCACTTGCCTGTGCTCTGCAAGCATTCCATTTATACCCACAAGAGGAGAAATCTTTTGGTAGCTAAGGACATTATGTCAAGACCTGAATGGAGAAGGGAACCATCAAATAGCTGATAAAGGTTTGCACATAAGTATATTGACAAGACAGGAGAAGGAAACAGTGATCACCAAAGGGGTTTAAGAACAACCTTTGAGAGGCAGACCTGCCTTCTGAGACTGCCTGCTGCCTTAAGCAGCATCTTATCTTTCTCTCTAATAAATTCTGTGGCTTGCTTTAATATAAATAAATAAATAAAATTTAATGCTCATTTCTATTTCCCCTCAGTGCTGGCAGTTTTGTCTTTGTCAGAGTATACATGCACTAAGACGTTAATCATTTACAGTTTTCTATTATTTATCCCATTTCCATTTAGTGCATCATCTTTCGATGAGTCATATATTTTCCCTTTGAACAGCCCTTTGGCAAAATTTTTCCATTTATCTTCTTTCCCTTCAATTCACTATCAAACATTAAATATGCATTTATTTCTACACTCTATAATAGGTGTATTATATTTGCCTGATCTCCTGATGATTTCTTTGACTTAATCAGTTCTAAAGGATTTTAGTAAGAAAATAACTCCGCTCCAAAAATAAAAAAAAGATACATTTCTTATTAACCTAGAATAACAGAGCCAAAAATGAACTTTGATAGTTAAAATAGCTAAAAATAACAATGAGTAAATGCTTCATTGGAAAAAGCAAAGATTTAGAGTCAGACCAGCCATGTTTCAAAGCATGGCACTCCCATGAACCTCTCTGAGTTTTAATTTTCTACTCCCTACAATAGACATAATGAATGTTAATTCAAAAGGCTATAGTTAGGGCATCCCTGGCAGCCCAGGGGTCAAGTCTCAGTGCTATCAGTGCAACTGCCAGTCCCACTGAGATAGCCTGAGTTAGATCCTCCGCCAGGGAGCTAACCCACATGTGGCACAAGATGCTACCCACATATGGCACAGCAGATCTTCCCTATCTCGCCCGCAGCTCCCCTCAGCGGTGTATTTCAGTAGATCCACCTGTTTTGCTCCCCACTCTGTTCCTGGTGAATCCTCTCACCCCCCACACCTCTGGCCTACATCCCAGTTCTATGCAAAAATAAATAAATAAAATATTTTCTTTTAAAAAAAAGGCTATAATGAGGAACAAATAATCGAATAGATACCAAACCACTCTGAAAATTAATAAAGCATCAATCAGATGTAAATTGCTTATTGAGCAAATGTAGGTTTCAGAACTTTTTCTGTTGAACACAGAGGTTCTAATCATGACAAACTCCTTTATTTGCCCACATTATACTGTTCTAGGATCTTGCAAAAACTTTCTTCCTTTTGCTTCTTTTCACCAAAATGTTCCAGTTAATCCAGTGATTTTTGTTAAAACTAGCAAGATAAAAATTTCAGCACACAATAAAACAGCATTGCATTCAAAAAGGATTTTCCTTCATGTTCTTTGTTTTCTATCCAAGATAAATATTAAGAAATCATCAATTATCACCCATTTATGTCAGGCCATTCTTCCTCACCTTCTCTTCACCCCCCAAAGTTCTGAGATGTTTGGGACACTTGAGGACAAACAGCTCAAGGAGGCCGCAGTAAACCATCATGAACTCTACTTAGAGACTGCATTACAGGAACTGGGTGGCTTGATCCCCTTCAATAACATTAAAGAGATTATTGATAACACTAACATCTAATTACAATTTTTCCCTAAAAATTTATTTATTTATACATACAAGACCTGAGGTACAGGCCAGAGGTGTGGGTGGTGAGAGGATTCGCCAGAGACAGAGTAGGGAACAGAACAGGCAGATGGACCAAAGTACACTGTTGAGGGGAGCAGCGGGCGAGACAGGGGAGGTCTGATGCGCCATGTGGGTCACCTCCCTGGCTGGGGATTGAACTTGTACTGTAGTGGCTGCGGACAGCTTCATAGTGCTGTGTCTTAACCCCTTGCGCCACCAGGGAGGCCCCAAATTTCCTTATTAGAAGAAGAAACGTTTTTCCTCTAGGAGAAATATTAAAATGTTGAATCCACCTGTCTCTGATGGAGACAGAAATATCATTAAAATCTGTGGAGCACTAACTGCTCAGTTTCTTTATCCAGTCATGATGTAACTGGCAGACATGATCTCTTGGGGAACCTGGCTGAAGGGCTGCAGGTCACACTCCATGAATGATACTGACAGCTCATCCATCCCAGATCTTCATGTGGAAAATGTCTAGGAAGTCCCTCGTCTGCTAGTCAAATTAGTTGTGATCTTTTGGATGTTTCACTATTAACCATTTCCCCCTGAAAACATATAGAATGTACAAGGTCCTTTTGTGGTATAAAAAAAAATCTTTTTTTTCTCACACACTCCAGGCCCTTAAAGTTTAGATTTTTAGGTAATGAAGCAAACAAGCAAGTAATTTGAACACCAAAAAACAAACAAACAAAACAAAAACAAAAACCCAGCTTGATATTATTGCCTTCCACAACTGTCCCATGTTCTTCTGCAGGAAATGGCTAACATCAGGGCAGCAACCAGCAGGATCACAGCATCACCGTTAAGGTGGGAAGAAGGTGCTGGGTGAGGGCCAAGATCTAGTGAAGGCAAAGATAAACAGCTGGGACTATCAAATTAAAGAGCTTCTGCACAGCAAAAGAGACAATAACAAAAACAAAGAGAAACCCCACCAACTGGGAGAACATTTTTGCACCCAACACTAATGATAAAGGACTGATCACAAAAATCTGCAAAGAGCTGATGAGACTCAACAACAACAACAAAGAAAATAATCCAGTTAAAAAATGGGCAGAAGAGCTAAAAAGAAACTTCTCTGAAGAGGAAATGCAAATGGCCAACAGGCATATGAAAAAATGTTCAACATCACTTGCAATCAGGGAAATGCAAATCAAAACTACCATGAGATACCATCTTACACCAGTAAGAATGGCACATATGAAAAAAACTAGCAACAACAAATGTTGGCGAGGGTGTGGAGAAAAAGGAACTCTTCTGCACTGTTGGTGGGAGTGCAAACTGGTCCAACCACTATGGAGAGCTGTGTGGAGATTTCTGGACCTACTAAACATAGAGCTTCCATATGATCCAGCAATTCCACTCCTAGGTATCTACCCAAAGGACACAGAAACATCAATTCCAAAGAACACCTGCACCCCTATGTTTATAGCAGCACTATTTACAATAGCTAAGCTTTGGAAACAACCCAAATGCCCAAAAATAGATGACTGGATCAAGAAGATGTGGAACATATACACCATGGAATATTACTCAGCATTCAAAAAAGATAAGCACATGCAATTTGCAGCAACATGGATGGCGCTGGAAGGGATCATGCTCAGCGAAATAAGCCAAAAAGAAAAAGAAAAATACCGGATGGTCTCACTCATAGCAGGAATCTAGAAAACTTAAATAAGGGACCAGGAAAATGAATAACTATAAGAAAGTGAAAATCAGAATCAACAAAAAACTATGAAACAGAGACACTTGGGGGGGGGGCGGGAGGGGAGGGATTGGGATCAGAAAGGGGGGTTGCAACTGTATGGGGAATATAAAAATAAAATTTATTATTAAAAAAAAAAAGATCTAGTCAGTCTGAGTGTCTTCTCTGAACTAATTCTGATCTGAGAGCATTTGCGGGACAAACTCATCGTATAAATCTATACTTTGAATCAAGAAAATGAACTAGGGATAGATCTTCCAGAAACACAGTTCAATACGTGCCATTTCCCTACTTTAAAATCTCAGATATTTGTTGATTAAATGAATATTGAATAGTCAGTAGCTACTCATTACCTGTAAAGTTTAAAGAATGGCCTTGGAGGCTTTCCATAATCTGAGGTCAAGTATATTGCATTCACTCATTTATTCAATAGCTGTGAACTGGACACCTAGTAAGGAAATGTACTTGATGCTGGAGGTTCAGACTTGAAAAAAGACTTAACAAATATCAGTCCTGCCTTCTGCAGGTTATAGCTGATCTTCCACTTTTTCTTCTCACTAGGGCTGCCCATCAATTCACATTTCCTTAAGCACAAACCAAACTTGCATTACTTTGTTGAGACTCTTCTCTTCTAGCCCCATGAATACAGTTCTAAGTTTTCCCCCAACGTTAAGCTCAAGTCGGTGTCCTAATCACACTTTCTCTCCTCTCACATGAAGGAAGCTGTCTTCTGATCTTGCTGAGGACTTGACCTAAACCTATGTTATTTTTTTTAAATTTCTTTATTTATGCATACAAGAACTGGGGTACAGGCCAGAGGTGTGGGGGGTGAGAGGATTCACCAGAGACAGAGTGGGGAACAGAACAGGTAGATTGACTGAAATAAACTGTTGAGGGGAGCATCAGGCTAGTCAGAAGAGTCTGCTGCGCCATATGGGTAGCTCCCTGGCTGGGGATCGAACTCGTGCTGCAGAGGGTGCGGACAGCCTCATAGATTGCGTCTTAACCCTTTGCGCCACCAGGAGGCCCTAAACCTTTGTTTTGACCTTCTCTCTTCTATCACTGTTACTTTAATATTTTCTCCATTATCTTTCAAGGAAAGATATACTTTCAGATATACTTACAACTATACTTACAGCAGTTAGCCAACTTGTAATAGCTGGCACTTAGTAAATAATTATCGAATGAATGAAGTGTTCATGACTTAGACTGTGGATAGGTTTACAAGGTTCACAAACTTGAGAATACATTTCTCAATTCCCCTTACAACTATGATTTCATAAATTCAAAAGTCAAAAGGATCATTTGTTTCAGATTATTCAATGCAATGAAAATACTAAAATGTCCATCCGCAGATGTGTTAGAGCAACTTTATCCTAGTTATTCAAGACAGAATCATGTGACTATCTCTAGAGAAAATTGAGGGAGTGTGAGTCTAGCCTTTAAAACTGGTTCTTCTAAAATGAGTCCAAGATTTGAACAGCTAATCTATGCTCGAATCTATTGTCTTCAATTGCACTCATACATATCCTAATTCTCTAGCTTTTTATGCTGTACCTTCAAGTCAGTCCAAAGAAAACCTTCTCCATCCACACTATCTGTTCAGTAATATTACACTCTGCAGTGCTTTGACAGTAACAGGCAATTCTATATATGCCCCTGAAGAGTTCCTTCACTTAAACCCTCAAGAATTGTTTTCAAAATGCTTCTCCTCAAGCTACCTGCGGCAGCCTCTGCCGCTGAACACCAGTGAACTTACTGGAAAGAGGGAGGCTTTCACTCAGACACATCCGAGTGAGTAAGACCCCCTTCCCCTGTGTGCTGGACTGGACAGTCAATGACAGGTAAGATCGGGGGCAGACTAAAGAAGGCACTGGCCAGCCTCATGTCTGTGACTCCTGACGACCTAAGACAGGCGCAGTCTCCGAGGGGCTTCATCATGATAAACTTTGGCGTTCAGATCAAACAAGGTCTACATGCCTATAAGCCTAATTTAGGCACCAAGCCCGCAGTAATTAACCCCTCCTTTGATGGAAACAAGGCTGCTAAGAACATTACCTGCAAACAAGCCTGTTGGAATTACCTACAAAGCAGTTTAACCATTAACCAGATAGTCATTGTTTCAGAAATAGTAACAACTTAGCAACCTGTCTATAATCATACTACTTTTTCACTTACTTTGCTTTTTCTTTATATGTGTACAATCAGTTTCAGGAAATGCATGATAAAGAAAATAGTGTTGGCAATAGTAGTTTTATAATAATCATAATACTTCTCACATGAGACAACACCATAAAAATCAAAATGCTTATGTAGAGAATATATTGCTCGTGATCACTAAAAGTAAAAGGTGCCAGTAGGTAAATATCAATGTTTTTGATCATTGTGGTTTTGGGATACGAATCAAGAAAAGCTAGCTTAAAGAATGCTGTTCGGTGTAAGCAAAAATAATTGTGTAGATTCAGTACCTGGAGATTGTTTACTGTGTCATGGAACAGCAATCACATGCACATGAATAACAAAGTAAATGTCTTATGCCTTACAAAGTATTTTATGCTGAGAAAGAATTAACTTGTATGAAATCATCCATTGTTAAAAAAGGTATAAAATTGTATGATGATTTTGAGCAAATTACATTCAGATCTTCACTCTTGAAGTGTGTCTGTTTGTCATTTGTGTGTCTGTCTGTCATTTATGCGCCGATTCCTTGAGCATCCTCACAGTTTCTCAATCCTGAGACAGTCCTGCAAGTCTACCGCTGCGCTGGTCCGCGGCAGCTACCCACCAATCTCCTTCCCATCTAATTTCAGCAATAACAGAGGTAGCCTCCCTTGTAATAAAAATAATAAATCATGTACACAGCAACAGCTTTTACACTTATTAAGCACTATGTCTAAGCATTTTACCTTTTAGGCACTACCTCAATTAATCTTCACAAGGATACCATGATTAAGGTAGGTACATACCATTATCCCCATTCTTCAAATTAGGAAACTAAAGCATAAAGTCAATTAATTTGCCTGAGGTCACAGAACCAGTAGCTGTCACTTCTAGGAGATAAATTCAGGTTTTTATAATCTAACATGAAAAACTCGAGTTAGTTGGTAAGCTTGAACAATGCTGACTCCCTCCCTGTCCTACTCTTCCGTTGGGGCAGAGAGAGGATTTTCATCAGGGTGTCCGATTATAGTCCCAGCTCATATTGGCCTTAAGAGAATGAGCCTCTACCTCTTCAGTGTAAGGTTTTCCAACAACCAATGTCAACTAGTAAGTAGCAAAAGCAATGTGGATACACACATGCGGTATTAACTATATTGGCCTAGTCAGCCTGTCTCAGTTTGGGGTGCTGCAACAGAATGCCTGTCATGGCTTAAATGAGTTCCTCACCGGTCTGGAGGCTGGGAAGTCTAAGATTAAGTAAGATCCAGCCAGTAGTGAGGGCCTGCATCCTACTTACCAGATGGCCATGTCCTTGTTATATCCTTACAAGGCAGACAGTAGAAATCATCAGCTCTCAGAATCACATGCAAGATGGCTCCAGTCTCAAGACCTAATTACCTCCCAAAGGCCCCACTTCCTAATACCATGGAGATTAGTTTCAACATATGAATCTGGGGTAACACAGTCTATCACACAGTCTTGGAAGAAAGCAATTGAGTTTTATACGAAAACAGAAATTTGTTGCTATTCCTGCCCCTTTTATTTCACCGTTTTCAGCAACTACCATCTTGGAAATGTTCTACCTTTGCGTGTTTGTTAAGTCCACTTCTTTCACACCTAGTTTCATCCTTTTTTATTACTTTAACATTAATTAGAAATAGAGTGGTGCCCTAGGCTACTGTTTTTCAACTTTAATGTATATATAAATCACCTGAGGATCTTTATTAAATGTAGATCTTCTTTCAGGTTTCAGGTAGAGCCTAAGTTTATAATCTTCTAAAAATCTTCTAAAAATCTTCAAATGATATTGATTTGCTGATTTCCAAACCACAGAGTAGCACTGGCACTTGAACAGTTCATCCTTGGTGCTCACATTGGTACTAAGTGATCTTTCCAAATATGTAAATTATATTCTGCTTTTATAGTCAAAACTGTGCAGAGCCTATTTTGTATTACACGTATTACACACTATAGATAGGTAACTTCACAAGGTTTTAAATTTTGGTTTTAAATTTTTGTTCAAGTCTGATTTTCCTTACAATCCAAACTTGTTTCTAAAATAAGTTTTTGTATTTTGATAATGGCTTGCCATGGGGAAACTTTTCATGCCTGTATCCCACAATTATTATTCCTTTTGAACTACAGAAAGATATTTCTCTGAAGAAAAACCGATCTGTGCTTTGACATCCTCCTTTTTTTCACTCATCAGAAACTCATTCAGTTACCTGGTTTCTTTTGCTTATCTGCCTTCTCTACTTTATCCAGTCTCAAATTTCTCTAGACTAACATGGGTTAAAAATGTTACATTTTCATCCTAGCACAAAAATAATCCAGGATAACACTGCAGATTAAATCCCCTTCAGAAGCTGTCAGCTCACTAATTTGTTAAATACTTCATTCCAGGGATTCCTGGCGCAGGGGGTTAAAGTCTCAGCCCTATCAAGCTGTTGCCAGCCACTGCAATAGTTTGATCCCAGCCTCAGATCTAACCCACATGGCACAGCAGACCTCTCCTGTCTCACCCACTGCTCCCCTCAGCAGTGTATTTTGGTACATCTGCATGTTCTGCTCTCCACCCTGTCTCTGGTGAATCCTGTTCTTGCATGCACAAATAAATCAATCTTCAAAAAATTTCATTCCAAATATCTATTAACTAGGCCATAAAAAGTCTATTTGTCAAACATTATATGCATGTCTTTTTCTCTTTTTACAATACACGAAACAATTAAGTAGATTTTAAGGCCATTTTTCTAGCATGAAGTTTTTACTCTCCTGCCTGAACTATCTAGTCAAATCAAATGACCAGTTTCCTATCCACATTTCTTAAAAGGGAGAGTCCCTTGCTCTGCGGGCCTTTTCTACATACCCCACTTGCATGTAGAAGTCTGTTCCTGCACTGTACACCTCACTCCATGGTGTTGGGAAATGCTGTTAAGGACCAGAAAGGGGACATTTTTAGCATTTTCAGCTTACCTTCCCCCAAATTGAGTTTTACCCAACGGGTGACTAAATTTGTGAAATAGTATTTCTAACTACTTCCTAGAAAACTGCTTCTTCAAATTCTTTATACACTGTGTTTTAACTCACAGAACTGAGTCCTGCTTATTTTAAACAAAGGTTTTGATAGTTCCCAGCCCAGGAGGATTTTGCCCTCACAAGGGATGTGAGACAGTCTAGAGGCATTTTTGGTACTACTGGCATCCAGTGGGTAGAGGTCAGCAACACTGTTCAATATCCTACAATGCCCAGTAGAATTCCCCATGAAGACTCAAATAGCCCCAAATTATATAACGTCAAAACTGAAAAACCCTGGGATAGTCACAATTTCTGCTTTTGAGGCACACATAAGTGCTTATTGGCATTTATGAGGTACTAGAAACCAAACTGAACTAAACAACTGAATTCGTTTTTGGTTTCTTATTTAATAAAGAAAAATGTCCTCTCATTTTACATTAACTTCACCCCAAATAGCTCAATATTGTTAAAATATTGACTGTAGTGTGATAACAAGAGTCAACTAAGATTAAAAACTGGTCTAAGACTTTAGATATAATAAGTTTTATTCATCTGGTAGTACTTGATGCTCACAGGGCACCGTACAACAAATTTAAAAAATACAATATGAAAAAAATTGAACAGCCAAAGAGATCAATTCCATTAGAGGGCCCACAGAAAAACCAACAAAAGCCCACAGAAAAACCCACCCACGGTTCCCTTAAAACAATTTCTTCCTGCTTAAGTTTGGCTTTAAGAGACACCAAAAGAAAGTGCGAAAGAAAAAGAGATTGTTAAAACTTCACATAGCGTCTTTCATGTAAGTATATCACAAAATGCTTCCTTATTCGACAATAAGCATATAAAATAATCCAAAGACCTGTGAGTCCCTATTTGGTCCCAACTCATAACCTTTAGTATCCCCCTCACCTCTCTATCTTCAAGTCACTTTCTACATCAGTTAAAAGTCACTAAAGGTGTGGTAGTCTCCTTACTGCACACTGCCACTACAAAGCAGAGATTTTCCATAAATAAGGGTCCAAGTAAACTGAAGTTGTATAAATACTTGAAGTATACATTTTCTCAAGACTTAAATTTTGGGCTTTGAAATCTAATTGTTGTCTTTGTTTTCATGATTAGAATTCCTCAAGGTTATTTGACATCAACTATGAGAACAGCAAGTTTTAGTTTCATGGGGGCTTTTTGTTACAAACATTTTAGAATGATTTTGGGAATTGTGTTTTACTACACATTGACATGTTATCCAAGTCAGCTCATGTTCACTGTCAATGTGGTAATGGTCAGCCAACTTTACAAGCTATTTCTCATCAAAGCCTCCAAGGAGCTCTGTAGATGTTAACAGTAACTAGACACAAATCTTAGTGTTAGCCTATGTTTACCTTATAGTGGCAGAGTCAGTCCATGCTTATTTGTTGCAGAATCTCACTTCCCATCAGAATTCACAGAAGTACTAATATTGGAAGACAAAACAAAATGGCTGTGGGTAGTTAGAAGAAATCAACTCAAGAAATCTTTGGCCAGAAAATTAGGAAAAGCTTAAAATATTTGCCAAAACCTAAGTACTGCCTTAATGCATGAATCCTCTAGAATTAAATGGCATTTCATTTGTTTGACAACTATAGATCAATTTATCTTAATTACTAAATGCAAAAACTAAGCAAACCAGGTTATTTCAGCTGCTGCCACTATGTAGTATCGTAGCCCAAAGCATTATGCCAAATGTACTCCCCCTTTCCCAATGACTTGAATTTCTTAAGGGTAAAAAGGGCAGGTCAAAAGCACCTTTGTATCCCCTGCACTTAGCACACTGGCTGGGGCCGATACACAGTAGGTGCTCAACAAGTATTTATAGAATACATTGTTGAGTAGGCTTATGACATGGGGAAGAGTCTGAAGATTGTCTTAAGTCTGTAAGCTTTACATAGGTAGCCTCACTCTCAACAGAAAGCAGATTTGAAGTAGGTACCTTCCCCACTTTCTAAAGACTTGTCAAGAGTTGGACATGACTTTAATCACCTCCTGTAAACATGTTCACAAAGCATTTTGAGAAATCAAGAGATGAAAGGCGCTATGTTAAGTGCAAAATAATATTCAAAACAGTTCAGCAAAGGTGCTACATTCTCTATGGTGATGGAACGATTGTGCTAGTTTGAGGTGAACAGCCCCAAATCTACTCTTTGTTTTCATTATCAACAAAACAATGGAATTTTGACAAAGATGCCATCACTTTATATAGCTTGTATTCTAACTATTGTCTATAAATCAGGTGACAAAAAATGAAATTAAACCACTTACTCTACACAAACCAATACTTTTATCAAAGTTCCGCATTTTACAAGTCATGTTCAAAAAACACACACAAGTTAGCATTTTGTACACAAATGTTTATTTCTTAATTAAACATTCCCTTTAAACACAAGGAATGAATTCTAAATCTTCATAAAGATGAATTAAAAATGAAATCCCTCCAGTAAAGTGTGTGTAATCACTGTGTTCTTGGTCACTACTGGCAATTTACTGTTTAACATCAAAAACAAATACGGGTTATTTAAAAATCATGCTACTGCATTTCTAGCTCTTCCTCTATGACCAGTTCTATGCTGATCTGCAATGTTTAAAAGTTTACATCACCAAATTGAAGCAAGTTTAAAGTGTGAAACAGCTGTGCATTAAACACAAAATAAACAAAATTATAAGATATAGTCAAGTTCATAACGAATATAGGTGTTCTTATCATCATTGTAGATTCTTGGGTAATGTGCTATGAGAGCATCCTGTGAACCAATGTAGATGGAATTGTAAATTTTCCAATACACATCTCTGACTTTCCGGGCTGGATGAAATAGACCCTAGAATAATTGAAAGGTTTCATTATTTCAATTTTCAAAAACACATAATCTTAACATAATCAACAAACCATAAAGATTCAAAACATTTCACTTTAACAGAGAAAAAAAACCTGACAATGGGCTAGGTCAAAATTTATCAATAATATCCCTCCCCTCACAACTGTTTCCCCAAAATTTACTATATTGTTAACAAGGAACAGTGACTTTATTCAACTAAATAACTACTTTTATTGAGTAATCTTTTAAAAATCTTTAACCTACCTGTAAACAATACTGTAGCATTCTACATGGTCCAATAGCAACTCTTAGGCCCTCCAGGGCTCCCATAACTGCTTGAATTACATGGGGAGATGTTTCAAACACATTGGGCCATACATAGTTCAACAAGTGATTTAGAGAATCTTCACAACCAAATCCATAAACCCCAAGTGACATGTGTTGTACCACTGCACTAGCCGTCTGTCTGTGTACGAGGTCCCTGTGATGGGAGGAGGGGAGGAAACCTTATTAATTAAGATGGAGCCTTAGATTTTACAGGAAATATTCAACTGCCCATTAGAAAGGAAACTACTAATTCAGTGCAGGAACAGATGCAAGTGAACCTTAACTAACCTTAAATACTGAAATAGAATGACTAATGATTTTTCTTGAGAACTTTTGCTTTAAAATAAACTAAATGTTCTAATTAAAGGAAAGTGAGCAACACAGTCTTGTGCAGTGTACATTTTTAGCATGCTATTAAAGAGGGAATACGTCAATTTCACATATGAATGACAGTAAAATCTCATTTTAAACTATAAAGTCTTTGGAAGTAATTCAATGTTTGCATACAATAAATAAATCCAAATTCAAACCATTCCCTTGTTAAGTGTCATTCAAAAACTCAATTTGGGGAAAAGAACCAATAATTTTCTCCTACTTATAGAAATAAGAACATTATCATTTCTCAGGTTAACTGAATTTGTGTTTATGACAAATTATGGGGTTAAATTGCAAATTACTCAAATGAATAGGAATATCAGAAAATGGGTCTGTGATGGGTATAAAAATTAATTCACACTCTTTGCCCCACAAGGTAATAAAGAATGTAAGAAATAAAAGATGTGGGGGCCTCCTTGGTGGTGCAAGGGATTAAGTCTCAACACCATCAAGCTATTGCCAGTCACTGGCATGAGTTCGATCCCTGACCAGGGAGATAACCCACATGGCGCAGCAGACCTCTCCTGTCTCGCCCAATGCGAGTGTATTTCAGTCAAGCTGTGTATTCAGTCAGCAGTGTATTTCAGTCAAGCTGCCTGTTCTGCTCCCCATTCTTGTCTCTGATGAATCCTCTCTCTCTCTCTCTCTCTCTCTCTCTCTCTCTCTCTCACACATACACACATACCCCACCACCACCCAACTCTGGCCTACACCCCAGTTCTTCTATGTATAGATACATAAAAATAAACCTTTGAAAAAAAAGTGTAAGAAAAAAATACTTGAATTTACTAGCTTTCTTATTTTTCTTATTTACTGTAATAATGCTAATTAGACATAGTGAAGCAGTATTCCTCATTAATAAATTTTCCAACTAAAGTTTTTATTTAATTAGCAATTTTCAATGGCATTATTATCTTTCTAAATAGAATATAACTTTTTTGTTGTATTTAGTTCAAATCACTTACCTATCCATTAAAGCATCTTCAAGTAATGGTGTTACAGCATAAATGTAGTCCTTCCCCATTTCACCAATATATTCAAACAAGAATGAAAGAGATTTTAACACTCCATTTTGAACATTCAGTTCAGGAACTCTGTATTCATTCATTAAGGCAGGTAGTACTGTGAAGGGTGAACATGTTTCAGCAACAATGGCTATTGCTACAGTGGTACAAACTCTGTTCTGCCTTTCCTGAACTTTGAGATTGTTTAGAAGTGTAGCCAATACATCATGAGGGCTGGAAAAAAGAATCAATGTGAGGAAACTATTAGATTACAAGTCAAATTTTTTCAAAAGGAAAAGAAAGACACGAATGAAATTTTATTACTAGCAAGTAAAGATACTAGTAAGGAAATGAACTTCAGTGGGAAACTAATTGTAATAAAATGTAGTATTTTCAAGTCACTGACATTGGCACTATTAAGAATTTCATTTAAATTAAATTCAGTTTTAAAGAAAAAATTCAAAAATAATTCTTTAGTCTTAAGTAAATTTCCTGAAATATGAAAGAAATTTAAATGTTTAGCATTAGTAATTCTTTGAGTGGTCAGGGGCCTCCCCGGTGACGCAGTGGGTTGAGCGCAGCGTTGTGAAGCTATCCGCAGCCTCTGTAGCACTGGTTCAATTCTGGGCCAGCCAGGGAGACACCCATATGGCGCGGCAGACCTCTCCTGCTATGCCCACTGCTCCCCTCAGCAGTGCTTTCGGTCTGTCTGTTCTGCTCCCCACTCCGTCTCTGGTGAATTCTCTCACCCTCTCGTGACTCTGGACTGTACCCCAGCTCTTGTATAAATTAAAAATTAAATCTTAAAAATAAATAATTCTTTGAGTGGTCAAACATGGCACCAGGGCTAGCCAACCATCCCTTATATGGTATCCAAACCATGGTCTCCAGTGCCACCAATCAAAATCTATTTTCTTTTTTCACTCCCACATAACTTTACTGCATTTATTTTACCACAAACTTAGATAAAAGCTAAAAACACAACTGCTATTCATTGCAAATTTTTTGACTATATCACTGCTAACATAATTACTACTACTACCAAAAGAGGCAGGGGGTAGGTAAACTCTTTTCTTGCTAGAAAACATTTTCCTTGTTATTAAGTCACCTGGACATGTAGTGTGCCATTTTTTATAACTGTTTCTACTTTGGTTCTAATGGGATGGAAGCAAACTACCAAATTACCTAGTAATATTGCTGAAAATTAGTTTCTGTGGATTAATCATATAAAAGTATTTTTTAAACACAAAGCATTAATGAGATGCTGATTGTTTTATTAAGAATTGGCTTTAAATTTTAAAGCAATGTCCCCAAAAAGATCGATGAAAACTGAAAATATTCTGAAGATGATAATTTCCACTCTGAAAATATTTGAGGTGCATGTAATCCAAAAACCTCCCAACTATTTTAATTCAATTTAAAGTATAAGAAAACATTTTAAAAATTGAAGGTTGTTTTCTCAACTGCATTATTCATACCATGCCTTAAGAGATTTCTACATAAAAGTATTTTCAGCATAATGGATTCACTACAAAGTCTGAGTGTATGTACATATGCGTATCTATGTCTGTATATATAAAGATACATAGAAAATAACTCACCCAATAGCCTTTGCAATATAACCAAATGTGTTGACTGTAGCTCTACGAATAGCTTTTTTATGAGCCTTTAATAGCTCTAAAAGCTCAAAGCAAATCCTCATCCATTCTCTTGCAGACACATATTCAGCTCCCCTAATTTAAAAAAAAAGTTATTTTTTTGGTGAGTTTTAAAGGTACATTGGCAAATTCATTTCTCAATGCATGATTTCCAACTCATTTTAAGCATTAAATATCACTACTCTTCAAAAAAGGACAAGTTCAGTCTTAGAATTGCATTGCCAGCAAATTGCAATTTTACCAAAAATATTAAAACTGGATATACTTACTTTGGCAACATTAAGCAAATTTTACAAAATAAATTAGAAGGGTTAAATGTTAGCCAATACTGCTTACAAAAAATATTTAAGTAATTTGCCTACCTGTCAGCAATACGTCCAACAAGATCAATACAATTTTCTTGCACTTTTTCATGCCTGTTCTTTAAGATGGGGGTAAGTCTAGGCAGCAGATCTTTAATTGGTGGGGTCATCTTATGCATACCTATGTAACAGAAGTCAACATGCTATCAATTCACATCTGAAGAATAACCTTTGTTCACTTTTCCTTTTACTTAATGATGTAATACACATCATTAGGAATAAATATAAACTTACAGCTGCCTATGGAAAGAGAAAACCCCAGATTTCTGACCAGACTCAGAATTGTTTATAACTTTTTAATTAACAACTTCTGATTATGCATAGAAATGAAAGAAATTAGTGAAGTGATTTAAAGAATGATGGATACTCAACAACAACAAAAAAATCTTATTTGGTTCTGAAATGTATTTGTACACTAACATTTAAATATGGGGAAAGCTCATGTTCCGGCCATACACCACAATATAAGCCAGAGGTAAACATGTAAATTAAAGCAAAATTTTCCAGAAAGGGCCCCCTTACCCTTTAACTGCAAAACAAACAGATCTCCAGTCTCCCTGCAATGCAGGGCATACTTGGATGGTATTTACACCTATGAAGAGAGAAAAAAGGAGGCAGCTGGCAGGGGCTCTTGCTCTAACTAGAGTTGCTTGCTCTGATTCTCTCTCCATGCTCTTCCCATGTTTCCCTGATAAACAACATGGTTTATAACTCCCTACAAACCAGAGTCCCACTAGTGGTCAAAGAGAGAGGAGTGTACTGAATTTGGGGTTATATTTATGCATTAAAATCCCTTACAGAAGTAAGAGTGGCTGGCTATCATCACCAGCTACTGACTTTCTGCTGTGTTAATTTGGCCCCTCTGAAACCCTACAGAAGTTACTTTTGGCAACAGTCATGTCCAATTACAATAAAGATTAAATATAAGACCACTGGCCTTAGCATAATGTTCTTAAAGAATAAAGGCTTTGGCTTCCATACATAAGATGATCTGTTTTATGTTTTTACTTTAGATTAGAAAATGGAACAGACAGTTTTAAAGAATTAGATATAAACATGATAACTTGATTGAATTGGTTTTCTCTATGGTTATGTTCCTTGAACTTAACAGCAAGCAGAAAACTTGCCAAAATCATTTATTAATTCAAGGCTGAATATATATTTTGTCCTAAAAGTAACTAAACTCCAGAGTTGTTGTTCCCCCCGCTATAGAATATAATTATGAGAGCAACACTATTCTTATTAGGATCCTCTACTCTGTGACTTCAGTTTCTTGAGCTGTGACTTCTCCCACCTCTCCTGTAAGATTCTAAACTTGACCTCTCTTTTTTAAAAGTAAAATATAAATGGGTTTTTGGGAGACAAGATTTTGTGACACCCCGACTTAACTACAATTCTAAAGTGTTTTAAAAGAAAAAAAAGTAATCAGAAATCATTACTCAACTCCTAAATGAGTCTATATTTTACTTTCAAAAACCAAAGCAAGTTAAAAGAAAATTTTTTGTGACCAACAAATTTCATACCTATTACATTTACAATGGCCTTCAGTGCTCCAAGAATGCTGCCCAATACTTCAGGGTACTCCTCACCCAAATACTCGTACAAGACAACACCCAAGTGACCCATCAATTTTTCCTATAATAAAAGAAATAATGTTAAAAATGCTACTGTGCACATGATTCTATCTGATAAAGAAATAAAAATCGGATACAAAAGATTACCTCTTGACAAGTCTTCATAACAACTGCAGTTCTAGAGATCAAGTCAGCTGCCTGTTGCCTAACTTTTGCTGATTTGTTATTTAAACGCCACAAAACTGTACCACAGATCTGAGGCAAGTAAGGTTTGACTCGTTTGCCAAGAGCATTGACCACTGTCCCAAAGCCATTTAACATTACTGAGTCCTAAAAAAGAAAAGCCAAGTTAAATTTAAAAATTACATCCACTGGGAACTTAGAATAGATGAAATATACTAATATTTAATCCTTTGCAGTTTGAGTTTAAAAAAAAAATCGTATCTACAATTTTGAAGGAGTATTTCTTGGTTATCAATCGAAAACATGAACATTCAAAGACTACTTTAAATTCCATTACTTTTTACTGATATTTACTAGAGAAGTAATTACTTTTCTACAAATATGAAAGTCACTGGCAACTTGCCATAATTAGTATATTACCTCTGTAGTCTGTTCTTGGAAAGCATAAAGAATACCATCAATCAGTTGTTCTTCAAGTTTATGATCAATATCCGCTGCTCCTAAGTTGCCCATAATTTTCTCAATTGTCTCCATCACCATTTTTCTGTACTGTTCAGCTTCATCTTTCAGATCATCCACAATCCTGGATATAATTTCTGCTGCACCTACTTTATTTGCCAACTCCACAGTGGTATCAACTAACTAAAGAGGAGGAAAAAATTTTTGAAATTATTGCTCTTCCAAGTAAATAAAAAGACATCATGAAAACCAATTACTGTAGCTAATAAGCATACTAAGAACATATACTGAAATCTTAAAACTTTTAAGAGAAAAGATGACAAACAATTTACATGGGAGTCTTAGTCAAGGTTATTTAAAGTAAAATTATTATCCTGTTTCACTCGGCTAAAGTATTTATTCTGCTCTACAAAAGACATCTATTCAAAGCTGGGTATTTATCTTAGGATGCAAAATCAAAATGGAAGTTAGCTGGCTAACTGAAACCCATTTTCTTTCACAAATCAAACACCTATGAACTGTGAGAAAATAACGTAACATGGATTCAAATTGACTAAATATATACTTCAAAGGATCTTAGAAATATATATTTTTTACAATAAAAGCCTACCTGTCGGTAATTTCGTCTATCCAAAGCCATTCTATGTTGCCAGAAGTGTTTAAAAAAAGGAGGAAGAATTTCTGTTTTAATGTAGTTTGCTTCTACACCATCTGTTCCACAACACTGCTTTACCACCTAAAAGTTAAAATTAAAAAAATTACAGTAATGGTTTAACATATACATGTATTTTCTATAACACTTTAAAATTCTCTTTGAACCGCAAAAAAACAAGCCCAATTTAGACTGTTTAATTTGAAACAATTACCTTCAACACAATTTTCTTCATTTCTTCATCAGGAGATTGGAATTCTCGAATAAGGATTAACATCACTTCTCTAGTGTAATAGTTGGCATATTCTGCATCCATGAGAGGAATGAGATACCCAATGGCCTTTAAGAAAGCGGCCAGACCCTATTTTAAAATGAAAAATACATATACTTAGCAAATTAGATTTAAGTTGA
Source organism: Talpa occidentalis (assembly GCF_014898055.3). Classification (NCBI taxonomy): domain Eukaryota; kingdom Metazoa; phylum Chordata; class Mammalia; order Eulipotyphla; family Talpidae; genus Talpa; species Talpa occidentalis. The sequence goes on from NW_023603184.1 coordinate 120,926,934, forward strand.
CTTAACTTCAATGAGATCAAAAAAGAAAAATAAGATCTAATTAGTGTATCTACCTTTCCTCTGTGTTGGCGGATACCCTTCCATAGAGGCTTTAACACAGAATCAAAAGATTCAATCCCATAAGGAGTTGCTGCTTCAGCTAAGGCAGCAATGGCCAAAGCACTAATGGTCCTAACTTTCTGCTGCTCATCCACAAGACCTATAAAACCAAGCACAGGTTTTAACTAAGCAAACTAATTTCCACAATATCATCCAGATTCTGGCAATATATTTAAACATTTGAATTACACAATCTGTTCACTTTAGATAAAATTAGGCTAGTCAATATGAACCACAGCTTATTAGGAGTAATGTTATACATTCCATCATAAACTATATGGTGTTTATGTTTTTAAAGCCCTCTACTTTAACACTTCAAATCAGCAGTCCGAATTTCAGGGCACCTATCTTAAAAAAGATAGACAAAGTAACAATACAACTTACCATGCTCAATGATTTCAACTAAACTTCTGAGATGTGGCAAAATAGCACAGCCCATAAGAATAGCTATCTGCTGTACAATCTTAATGCCAGTGTGTCTTGCTTGCCAGGACTTCTTGCTTTTGCACACAGCTTTTAAGAAGGGCAATAATGAAGGAATGCCCAGGGCAGACGCCACGACAGCAAAAGCTCTAGCCGTTGTGTTACGGACATATTCATCCATGTTATCTATGTCCGGTCTCATGGTGGAGATCATAGTAGCCAAACCAGCAGCCTAAAAGGATGTGAAAACAAAATCATGAGCTGGTAGCATTAACCCTGAACCGTTTTCCAATCAAGTAATCCCTTGAACAGATACATTTTTCTTCTCTACAAATATAATGTAAATACCTTCGCCAAATTAGAAATAATCTCTCGGCCTTCCACTCGAGCATAGTAATCTTCATCAATCAGCAATGGTTCAATGACCACAAGGATCTGAAAAAGAAAAGAGGCCACATTTTCATACCAATTACATGATTAACAATTCAAACCGATTACATGATTATGTAATAGAATTAGGTACACAGTTTGTAACTACCAGAACTCTTGATAATCAAGGGACAAATTAAGAATTTTGATTACCAATTTCAACCACATATAGATGAAAATTTGGGCGAACCCAGTCAAACACAGTCTAATATTCAACATTAAAAAAATTACATCTGTATTTTGCAATTCTAATCCATAATTTCTATCTGCAAAAAGATGGTTCTTAACACTAAATTGCAGTCTAGAAATACACATTTTCTCACCCTAATCCACTATCAATAAAAGCAAATGAAAAAATATGTCCAATATAAACCCATTATGGTAAAATGGCAAAACTCACATCTATAATACACATATTTTATTTGTAGAGATGTGATATATGTTTATACAAAGAAAAAGTTCTGTAACGATATGTAAATTTAACTCAAATGTCCTGCAAGGGAATGAAATTTCACTTTTTACTGTGATTATATAACATCAGTTACTACTTTTAAAATTCTAAAATTTCACAAATACACATAATTAAGTTGGCAAAAAAAACCCCAAAAAACCTCAATTCCTTTTATATTAAAAATGATGAAACCAAGGCCTCCCTGGTGGCGTAAGGGGTTAAGTCTCAGCACTATGAAGCGATCCACTGAAGCAAGCCACTGAAGCACAAGTTCAATCCCCAGCCAGGGAACTAACCCACATGGTGTAGCAGACCTC